>NC_046979.1:18813490-18850990 GCF_009769545.1 Cyclopterus lumpus
GCTCCGTTATGGTCTCCGACGAGAGCAGTGAATCAATACAGAAACCTTTGGAAAACAAAACAAAGAAGCTGAAAAGACGGGCGATGAATGACGAGGTCACATGATCGCATTGTTAAAGTGAAAATGTTGATGGCTATTTTGAAGTTATGCCTGGTGGTCAACCTGGCATACATCAATATTTACAGCAGCAAACAACTATTTGTACTAATCTTCTAACCTTTGTCGTCATGGAAGAATGGCCCCCACCCAGCCTCCGGATCCCCCTCCGTTGAACACTTTTAGCTCCGTCAGCACTTTTAGCTGCGAGCCGCTGCGAGGCAACAGAAATGCTCCCAATCTCGTACATAACACCTTTAAATGTACGTTATTGGGCTGGCTCCAATACCATCTCCACTGTACACTACCTCTATGCTTTGCCAGATGAAGTACGATGGCAGCTGAATACTAATGAGTCTGAGGTGTCACTGTGTGAGCTGCTGGAATAAGCAATAAAGTGCATCTTTAGGAGATCATAAGAGAAAAAGCTGCACCACTGAAATTACTTTGACACCTTTTGTTTTTATTTATTTTGTTGCTGAAACTAAAAATACTGCACAGCAAAAGCAGCAGAGAGAGAGAGAGATAAATAAGGGGAGATCATAACGTGGATCTACTTTTTGGACTCACTCATCAAATCATAGCGAGGGTACGGTCTCCCAGGTGTGCACGTCAAGCTCGGCCGGAGCCCGGTCGATAGCTCGTATCATTTGAGACCATCAATCTCCCCTGTGACCGCGCTCAGACTGGAGGGCAACAATGGCAAAAAGACACATTCAGAGAGGCGTCTGAATACCGAACGGCTACTTTCACGAGACGAGCGGGACTTCATTTGGGTTTAAAAACTCAGGAGGAAAATCTGGTGGAGATTTAACTGCATTTGGCCATCGGAGGCAAATTTGAGGTCATTTAACGTTCTTCGGGAATAAAATCTTCATCGGCAAAATAAATCTCTCCCGTCAGCTTTGAACGTTGCACTCTTCGCACGCATTAACACGTGCAGATCGATGGCCCATTGCTGCTGAAGGCTTTGGAACGGCAGCAAAATGGAAACAAACACAACTAAAAAAAGGAATAAAAACACTCTTACGGTCACCTATTGAAGAATAGAACGGTAAACAAAGGGAGGCTAAAAATCCACTTCAATTGTCAGCTGACTTTTTAAGTTCTTCCTGTACTCTCTCGAACCCCCCCAACTCAACGAAGTGACGCGGGAAACCAAATAAAAGCTCTGCCCCTCTTTCTTCCTTCAACTCAAAGGGAGGAAGTGCACGGATTGTTTCAGGTGGCTGGCGTAGCTCCGCCCTCCTAACCCCCCCCCCCCCCCCCCCAACAGAGGGGCCCGCTTGTGGCTTCAGCAACAAGAAAACTGATAATTTCTAGAAGGACATAATGAAAATGGTTTGATCATTCTTATCAGCCCACTTTGAATATATTCAAAACCTCAGCCGGACCAGTTCCCGGTTCAGGTTTACCTCTAACTCCACTTCTCTCCTCTCTACCTTTGCCGCTCCCCGGTGACGTACCAAACAGTGACCAAATAGCAACGTTAAAAAAAAAAGGCTAAAGAGCACTGCGGGAATACCAGCAGACAAACCCAGAGACAGTGTGTGGGGAGGGAAAAGCTGCTCTAGTGTGTTATGCATGTGACTTTGGGTCAGATCAGGTCACGAGGAAGCTCGCTGAAACCACTCCATCGTATACAGTGGAGCAGGGGCCTTGGTCCACTGTAAACAACCTTCCTGGAGGAGATGTGTACAGTTTTAGAGCAACTTTCCTACTTTCAGAAATAGCAACAGCAGTTCCATCCAGAGACGTGCTGTAATAGATGGAGGAAAGAAAAGAAAAAAACACAGGAAAAAAAAAATAATAAAAAAAGTGGCGGAGTGGTGATTGATAGTTTGGTTACCGGCACTCGTGGACAAGCCTGCGATACGCAGGTTTCCACAGGAAGGAGCAGCGCTCTAATGGGGGAATAAAGCCGACTCGCGCTCACGGAGCTCGGCTATCAGGTGGCGGTTTCCTGGACGACGTCCAATTTGACATTAGAGAATCAACATCACGAGCAAATGAAGACGAAGGCCAAAAGCGTCTCTTGATGAGCTGCGTCGTACTTACAAAGGAGACGCAGGCAGCGAGCAGCAGGATCCTGACCAGGAGGTCTTCAAACTGCTCCGCCACCAGCTCCCACAGGGACTTGCCTGAAATACGCAGACAAATACGCGTCACACACCTTTATGCATCACACACACACACACACACACACACACACACACACACACACACACACAAATTAAAAGTTTGAGCTTTTCACCATCAGGACTCAAAGTGTGCCCTTATACTTTAGGGTGAAAAAGGATCTGTAAGATGTATTGACAGGAGTTTCAGTTGTAAAAGACAGACAAGCCCTGTATTTACAGAGCGGTAGTGGTGTGTGTCCACGGGTGGAAAGCTGCAGGGGTGTACACTCCCAAAGTCTACAGAGAAGAAAGGATCCCGGTTCAAGACATCTAATCAGGTCGTAAAAAAGGAGGAGGAACGTAGAGCAAATCAATATTTACCTTCTTCAGCCGGGAGCTCTGTGGGTGTCACATCACACCGGTTGCGAAGGAGAGGAGGAGGAGAAGAAAGACAAAGAGCAGTTAATACATTTGATTAACTCTTAGGGACGGACAGACACACACACTGGTTATGTCGAGAAGAGGCTGAGAGCAGCAACATCTCCATCTTTACCGACATGAATGATATATTCTCCCGAGACAAAATGATCCATTGTCAAAAAACTAATTTAGTTTGATATCATGGAAAAACTAAGAACTGAAAATATTCATGTTTGAGAGACTGGAAGCTGTGGAATTTTGGTAATCTTGCATGAAGGAATGATTTGGTTTAGCATAAAAAGATAAACATTTACTGGTTCCAGCATCTGAGCATCTTATCTGGTTTGAATACCAATACGCAACACACATGAGTCACTGGTGAGAGTAGAAAACACATCAGTCGTGTTCTAATAATCATTGCTGCTGATCAGCATCACCGCAGTGAGGCCCTCATCCAGCCCTCATCCAGCCCTCATCCAGCCCTCATCCAGTCCTCATCCAGCCCTCATCCAGCCCTCATCCAGCCCTCATCCAGCCCTCATCCAGCCCTCATCCAGCCCTCATCCAGCCCTCATCCAGCCCTCATCCAGCCCTCATCCAGCAAGCAGCGACCAGCCCAACGAAACAAACGGCATCCATCACATCTTGAGATCTC
Organism: Cyclopterus lumpus; assembly: GCF_009769545.1. Lineage (NCBI taxonomy): Eukaryota > Metazoa > Chordata > Actinopteri > Perciformes > Cyclopteridae > Cyclopterus > Cyclopterus lumpus. Next base: position 18,816,782 of record NC_046979.1, read on the forward strand.
CACGAGTGACGACAACATACATCTGATGCACTTCTTTTTTTTTTTTTGTAAAGCTCCTTTTTGTGCATTTGTCCACTGCCAAAGTCTGCGTTTTTGTTTCTTTGTGTGCGAGTCTCTCCTTTCAGCAGAGGAAACCTCGTGTTTTTCTGCATGTTTTGTCCCGACCGCGCTACACACGGCCATCCAGCGTGACCCTGGGAAGAGGCCGGGCCGTGAAGTGGGCCGGCAGCCTCCTTCCAGCGAAAAAGAAAAAAAAAGAAGCTCGCAGCCAATCACGTTACGCATGCCACTGGCAGAAGAGAGATTGTTTCGATTTCACGACTTCTGAAATCGTGCCGCGGCTTTTTGGTGGTCAAAACATGGCGAAGGCTCACTGGGAAGTTCACCCGAGGGAGATGAAAAATGTCTTTCGGGTGAAATAACTCTTCCTAATTTGGCTTGTAGTAAAACCCGGGGGAGCGAAACGGATCGCTGCAGAACAATAATAGCCATTAAAAGAACAGAAAGAAGAGAGGTTCTTATTTCAGCCCAGAACCTCACGTTGAACCTCAAAAGTCAAACCTGCACATGATCTGCTGCATACGATTCGTCTCGTATAACAACGTCTTTGGGTGAGACTGATCCTTGCAAAGAGCTTTGCATACTCGCTGCCTGGAGAGTTGCCAGCGTTCAGGTTGAACTCCTGGCTGCACTCGGCCAGCAGAAGCACAACTGCGGAGGAGTGGGTTCCATGTTGTCCTGCTGCACCAGTCCGACATGAGCCTGTTTCCCCAGTACTGAGCCTCCCTGGTTGTGTAAGGCTTTTTTTTCCTTTTTTTAAAATGGCAGACCGTCTGGCAGCAACTCGACTGCCGGAGACAAAGATGGACAAGACGGGCAGAAGGGGAAAGAGGGGAGGGGCTTTCTGGAAGTGTTAAATGGGGTTCCCCAGCTTCCCTCTGCCAAGGATTCCCTCAGTCATCTGGGCTGAGTCAACCCGAGGCTTGCCCAAGCACATTCCCGAACGCCGACTTCATCTCTCTCTCTCCCTCCCTCTCCAGACAATGAATAAAAGCCCTTGTTTGTTCACAGAGGGGAGACACTTCCTGGAGACGGGTTGCCAACAACAGCAGGGAGCTGGTTTGTGTCCAGAGTGTCAGGAAGAAAAGCAGGAAACTGGTCAATCCCTCTATGCACTGCAAATTCTCTTTATTTTTTTTAAAAAGGAGCTTTCGCCTCGAGCTCCTCTTCTCCCTCTAATCTGACCACGAACAAATGTACAACACATCCCATCCCAGTGTGTTGCCTCAGCGCTATGAGCAAGCTAGAGCTCAGTCTTCGCTCTTGTGGGAAGTCCAAACATGAGAAAGTTTTCAGCAGTTACCATGGCGACTTGGCTCATGTTGGCTCCTTGAACGCGGGCGTTTCGCGAGGTAATGTGCCAGTGTCTGTCAACATTTTTTTCCCAAGAATAACTGTTGCGAGGCCTTGATGCAGCTCTGACTGCAACATTTCGACTTATTTTTTTAAACCTACACATCCTGATGTGAACAGGATAATCCCAAAGCCCCCGCAGGCTGCGAGTAAACACAGCTAGCAGACACGCCTCCTAAATAAACAGCCAGTCGCTTAAGTGCGAGGAGGGAGGATAGAGGAGGTGAAATGGGGCAAAACCTCGGGCTGCTTCAGTAAGTGGCCCCGGCTCCATCCGCTGACCATGAGAATGTTAAACAGGCCTATAAATACCATGATGGGAACCCCTAATGACACAGTCCACTACAGCTTCCAAGATCCGCTCACTCTCCAAATGTATTCTCCCACCGGAAAGGCCCGAGTGCATTAAGCGTATCAATTGTGAATTATGAATGCGCCACGCTCCTCCCCCCTCACCGCATTACTCGGCTACGCAGGAGGCGTTGCAGGTCACCGCAGAGGAGACGTCCGCTGGCGAAGGCGATGTCTCTCTTCTCTGAGGAAGTCCCATTGCTTGTCAGCGACTATCTGCTGGAGCCCCGCCGACCTCTGACCCGCGAGGATCTGGAGCAGAGGAGGAAGTGGTACCAGCGGGTCCCTAATCATTCCTCTGCAGCAGAGCGACATGCCGCTTCCCTCCAGTCATTGCAGCCCGGAAACCCCTCAAAACTGGATTAAAGCTGCTGCACTCAAAGACACCAAACGAGCTCAATGAAACAACGTGCAAATGTGTATCGCCGTTCATACTTTGATGGTTAGCAGGCGTCTGCTGAGATCTGCCAGTGAGCATGCAACATAACTGAGGCTGATGGGAAATGTCATTAGGTTTAGAAGGTGCTCGGTCACAAACCAAATTATGGTTTGTGGTCTGGATGCATTAGTAGGAACATTGTGCGACATATTTGCAAGGAATCATATTTTATCTAAAAACACAGATCAGTATAGAACTAGCTATGAGTTATTCAGAGGAATTATTATTGAACTCATTGGATTATTTGTAAAATATTTACCCACCGTTCTCTGCTGCACTTTATTTCCTCTGATGCATTGGGAGCAACTTCCTACTCATTACTGTACCGTGTAATGATGGTCTATTCCATTTGCATTTAACTTCCTTTTACTTCATTCAATCCCGTTGTTAATGTGAATTCCATCTTAAATGGACTTCATTGTGGTTTTAAATGCTTATTGTTTGTAAATGATTTTCTTTGCCAGCCGTCCGTGTTTGAAATATGCTGCATGAATAAAGCTGCCTTCTCTTTGCCTACAATGTCCCAAAAGGCTTGAGGTTCTTTGCCACTGATTTCGTAATGCCAAGTGAACGTTGAAAAACAAACAAATGGGATCGCAACGCACGAGTCGAGACGCCGTTTTCAAACCCCAGTAGATCGTTCTCAGTTCGCTGCAACAGGATGAGCCTCGAGCTGCACTTACATTTTGCCAGCTAACATTTGGCAAATATAGAAATGGTAAATGTCGAATGTGTAATTCCATCAACTGTCAGAGCTGCACAGAGATGCGTTCTTTTGTGAGGCTCGTCTCGGAAAGATACGTCAGAAATGGAGAATAGTTTCAAAGTGGAGATTTGTTTTCATCTTTTCTAGCCTATGAAAACCAGACTCAGCTCAACGGCTGCCCATTGGCTGGACCGTCTCTGATGTCATCGAGCTGTGGTCAGGGGAAAATTTTCTAACGGTCCCCCCCCCCCCCACACACACACACACCCCCCAGTGAGGTTGCACAGAACAGCTCATGGGGAAAATGTCGGTGCAGCATCTCTCTCACGTTGGTCCTGTGAGTGGAGCCAAGACGTTGTGCCACTTTATCTTCAAAACAACACGTTTCGGGTCAATCTGATAAGAAATGTAATTTTCCACTAACTGGTCTAACTGCACATACACAGTAGACTGCGTGTTGCACATTAGATTAAATAAATACACCCAAATGAGCGCCTTGCAGGCGTATGAAGCGTTCTGCTGGCGAGTTTCAGAGGGAAAGGAACAGCGCCCGTCAACCGAGCAGGACGGGCATGAGGTGATTAGCACAGAGCTCATCTCTCTTCGGGCTGGGAGCTTCCTCTTCAAGGTCACATCTGTGCGAGGAACCTTTTTTCTTTTTCGATGGCGCCCGGCCATCCACTAGCCAAAGGGAGAAGCTGAACGCTGTGAAAAATAGTCAGCGATCCCCCGAACGGCAGACTGAAATATCCGTGTTAACATTATGCTATTTATAGGGTTTATTCTAGGTTTAGAAACCAGAGCGACACTTGTATCCAATCAAATGCCCGGTATAGTACAACGTTACCAATCTGAGCCCTGCAGCGATGGAGGCCAGTCAAACCAGTGTCAATTTTAAACTGGGGAACTATTTTCTAAACGGCAAATTAAACAAACACATACACCCACGCTTATGTCGCTGTAAAGGATGGTGTGACTTTCATGAGCTACACTTTTAGCATACAAAAGTGAATTCTCTTAATCAAAAGGATAAGTAGAAGATATTCTACAGTTTCCCATGAAAAGACAGATGGCGTATTGATCCTACTAAGTAGTATTGTGTAGCCTGAAGCCGGATACATCCCATCCCTCTGTGGCGTAGGTAGAAACACATCCATGAGCCACAGTGTTGCAGTAGGTGACGCGTTCCAGCATTGCGACCGACCTGAGCACTGTGGTTTATTTTCGATGTGTTCCCCACACACAGTCCCACAACTGTAAACACTCACTAGAGCACCACATCCACGGCGGAAAATAGTCCCCAACTCCCCAATAAAACGCACCGTTTAAGTGTGATTGCTAAAAACCAGTGTTTAGCGGTTAGGTTTCAGCCACACACACACACAAGCTAAGAATCGCAAACTGTGTGGAAGTTGGAAAGTATTGGAGACAAACACTTTTTTTACATTACGAATCCTGAATGTACTATTAAAAAGAAAGAAAACATTCACATTTGAAAAGTAGAAGAACGTGGATATAAAAGTTGGATAGTATTACATGGTGGAGTATCTATCCCCTATGAAATGATAACTAAACAATATGCGTGTCTCTTCATGTCATTTTCTGTTTTGACACCGTGGCTCATTGTTGCTCACCTTCTTTTGGCCAAACCTGTCCGAGTGAAGCGGAACAGGTTTACACATCAGATGCAAGCGCATGACTCTTCCAGTGCACACTCATTTGTCTCCCCCAGACACATGAGGGTGCACTATAATTAACTAGCATGTCTCTCTGAAGGCTGACGATGACTTCCTGTTCACTTCCCCGGTACGCCCCGGCGTCAGACACGTGCAGCGTACACTCCGTGGAGAACACGCAGAGCACCTTTGGGTTGCACCTCGTCCTCGGTGGACCGGGCCGCGGGCGCGTTAGAGAGCCCGGTGACTCAACGTCATCTCACCAGAAGGGCACGATGATGGTGACTGACAGATGCAGAGGTGGGAGGGAAGCGGGCAAGACAAGTGACGAGCTAGAACAGGATCACAGCTCCTTTGAAGGCGGCTGGGCCGGCACACACACACACACACAAACCGGGAAGTGACTCAACACTCAGAGGACTTCAAATTACTTTTCTACAACTTAACTCTGTTTTTTTTCTACCAGCCTACACACACACAACCTCTGACGCTGCTACAACAATTTAACTCTCAACTGGACCACGATGGGTGACAGTGAAGTGGAGGCCGACAAACAATGTGCAACTGGTGTGTCGTGAGGAGGTGGAGGAGGAAACGACTCTCGTATTTCTAACGCAGGCATGAGCAAGACGAGTTGCAGAACAGGAAGAGAATCGACACAGAGCGAGATCCCACAATCATTATTTGTGGCAGAAAGCGGTGTCAGGAAAGTGCAGTTACGTTGCATAACTTACAGAGGATGGCATCGCCCTACAGCAAGCAGTAACGTCTCACACCCTCCGGGGGTTTGCTTCGGCAACAGAGAAGAAACAACACAAATTTAGGGGTGGGGGGGTGGGGGTCATCTAACAATCTAAATCAATCAAATATTGGTTTATGGATGCGGTGCAGATCTCACGGCGGATACTGTATCGTGATGGTGCAACGGCACGCACCGCTGGGCGGTTCAACCAGAACACGTTGCATAATTGTACTCCCTCACCTGAAAGGAGTGTCAAGAGGGACAATTTCACAACCTCAACCGACTGTGAATGCTCTTGAATAGAAGAGATACACTTGACAGGCTTGGATCAATAATGCTTCTTAAATTTAACTCCACGTCAATATTTCAAAGTCGGATGAAGCAGAAAAGTAATTTTCCTTTTTAAAAAAACGCGAAAAGAACGCGCTCCTGTGAAGAGGCCCTTCCTCCCGGGACACTCCCTCCCCTCTTCCTTCAGCACCTTTAGAAACCGCTGGCGAGGTCCACCCCATCGAAAGATGATTGCTCGTGAGAACAATACGTCCTTTCTAGAAGTGAATATGAAATATGCTTTATGTATACATATATTGGGCTTGCGAGTGCACAATCACCAAACCCTGCAAGCTGTAACGGCACAAACATTCTTGATGCACCCACACAGAGAGGGGAGGGGGGCCGGGGGGTGGAAGGGCTGTGACTTCCTCCACTACATCAGAAACATTGTAGTTTGTGCTTGTAGTTCCCAACAGTAAATGTGCAAGTCCTGTGTGAATAAAAAAGGTCAGCCGTCTCCCGTCTGCAGACTGCTTTGTAGTAAAAGACCGTCCAGATGTGGCGGACGAAGCTCAACATCTCAAAAGGAGGGATCAGCAACTCTGACGCTGCTCAGCGGGGTTTATGCCGTCAGAAGCACATGAAAGCACCGACACGGAGCGTAGAACCCAAGAATCTATTCCATCACCAAGGGCAAAAATGAGGCAAAAGTACAAGACCTGGAGCCCTTCTGACTGTAAAGAGAAACGACTGCTGACAGCTCAGCTTCGAGTTTGAACGGATGTCGGCGTGTATACAAAAGCCAGAGAACCACGGCCAAACTATCTGGTTTCCACTCTCAAGTTATCTCTAGCAGCAATGAGGCAGGACAAGCTCGTCCCGCGTTTCAACTGTCGAGCTTGAGGAAACATCTGAGGAAGCCCTCATCCATCCCAGATATCTAGAGGCCGACCGAGCGCGTTAAAAGCCTTTCCAGGATCGTCATGTGCGAGCCCAAAACGTGCCACGGACACTCGGGGCAGTGCGACGGCGGACACTTCGCCTCATCGTGTCCGTTTGTGGACATGTTGATTTAGGTTAATGGACCCTGTTAACTATGCCTCTGAAACATTGTGCGCCTGTGTGGTGTGTGTGTGTGTGTACCACCCACTAACATCTCCCTGAAACAAGACACAAGACACAATTCTTCGGTTTGCGGTTTGTGAGCAGAGGGGAAGGAGCCGTTCAGCAGCTGCGCACCGCTCTACCACGGCGCGTATTCAAATGCTGAACAAACACAGGCTAATTTCATGCAGTTTCTTCCCCTTTTTATGGGGGGGAGAGGAGCAGCTAGAGTGGATAACTCCTGTGAAGTGACCCTCAGAAGGCAACAAACAAACAAACAGAGAGAGAGGGGGCTATTCCCTCCCTCCAGCATGCATCTGTAATGCTCTGCACACAAGGCAGGCAGGAAGTTCACAGCTAAAAGAGAACGATGTTATCTGTGGCAAGACGTTGCGCTGTTTCCATGAAGTCATCGCGGGCCCCCGGGTCGAGTGAGTGGATGGCTGCAACAAAAGGGCGACTGTCTGACCGGCACAATGTGCCGCTCTACTCCGCAGCTTAGCCACACATGCAAATGACAGGCCGGGGACGGAAAGGTGTGGTGATGTCAGGTGGCCCGGGCCTCAACACGAAACCACTTATTGATCACTAGAGGAGGAAGGAGAAGGGGGGGGGGGGGGGGGGGGAACCCACATTGCTGAAGAGGCTTTCTTCTCACCTGAAGGCCACCTGTTTTACAGTAACCTAACTTGCACCAACACCATTAGGACAGTGGAGGTTTAGGTCTTCGTGATCTTTACGGCTTATGATCTTTAAGTGTTAAACGACTCGACATCATCCTTCTTCCCTCTGCTATCTTGTAACTTGAAGCGCCATGTGTAGGGAACAACTGTTGAAAGTGAAAACAGGTTGTTCCAGATGATCTCACATCCTCTTCCACTCCAGTGGCCTGCCTGCTCTGCACTTCCTGATCCCAGCGTGACAGCCAGGGGTGTCACATTAAGGTGTCAACACCTTGGAGGGTCATGCCAATTGCATAGTTTCAAACGAGAACCGACATGGAGGTGGACCCCTCATGGGATGAGCTGAATTAATAAATACATAATAATAAATCGGATGAATTAATTGATCTTTAATTAGCCAAACTGGGTCTATTTAATCTGGCTCATCGATGTGTCCCTAACTTTAACTGGTGTGCTGTGCAAGGAATGACTTGAACGTGCCACTAACAGTGCGTGTGCGAGAGAGAGGGAACAGGCTTCTTCTTTTCTTTCGCACGCGCACGATTCGCAGCAGCCTGAAACATAACGCCGGCGGTTGGATTTCCTGCCCAAACGAATCGATACGCGCCGCGTGAGAGATATTAATAAATATATATATAGATAGATACATACGCAGCAGCAGCAGCAGCAGCAGCTCGGCGCTGACATGAAGAGGAGACACACACACACGCCCACGCACACACACACGCACACGCACGCACGGGACTCCTACTCACCGTTGGGTCCGTATCTCTCCACGTTGACTTTGACTTGCTCCAGAGTCAGCCCGGTGTTCTCGTTCACGCCGAAGTTGTCTAAAACTTCGGTCACCGGTTTCGTGTGCGCGTTTTCCATCTCGGCGGCCTGGGCTTAGATGAGAGGCTCAAAGTGCACGTAGGTGAGGGGCATCTACTGTTGCGAGCGGTCGGGGTGGGTTTTTAGGTGGGGGGGGGGGGGGGGGGGTCGGTGTGCGTGCGTGCGTGCGTGCGTGTACAACAGCAGTAATTTCCCCCGATGCGCGTCGAGGCGTCTGAGAGCGTCGGTCGCCTTCCGCTGCGTCACCTGTTTCCCCCACCTGAAGAAAAATACAAGCCACACTCCGGTTCCGCGGCGCTGCCGCTGGTGTCGCTCTGCTGGTCGGCTGCTGCTGCTGCTGCTGCTGCTACTTCATCTCCATCTGAAGGTGTGCGGCGTCTGCGCCGGGGCGGACCGCCTCTTCGCTCGCTGAGCAACGCCCCCCGCCCCCCGCGCGCGCGCTCCCATTGGCTGCGCCCTACCTGTGCCTCGTGCGACCACTTCGAAACATCTGCCTTTTTTAAACGCGGCGCTCACGTCGCGTTTGTTAACCTGTTCGCGGGGTCACGTGGCGTCAACGCGTTGCTCCTCGTGGGGGAAATGATGTCTCTCTCTCTACTGCGCCAAGTGCCTTGCTCGAGGACACGGGGTGGTTGGTGGTTTGGCAAAGGCTCACAAAACATTGCTGTTTCTGTGAGAGCGGTGCAGGGACAGGACTAGTTTTAAGTGTGAGTTGCCCTGAGGCTAGCTGTACATGGATTACCTTAAGTCAATTAGGCCAATTTCAGGTGTGCTCTCACACTAAGACCGGTTAATTTTAAGACTACAAGGAAAGCAATTAGTCGTCCTCAGAAGTGCCAAAAACGGAGGAAAACACGTGGGTTTAATTGGTTTGTGGAGGAGTTCGCAAAGAAATAATGTCCCTTAAGATGGCCTGTGGTCACTATATTGTATGTATTTCAGAATTTACGTGATTCGCACATCCCCAAACGAGTCCATGCACTGTTGAGCTGTGCGATCCAGAGAATGAATAATGTTCCTGAAATGAGCCCGAGGTAGTTTTATGACTGTTTTTTATCTTACTAATTTACATGGATGCAGCAGCTTTTACAAACAGGAAAAGAGAATGAACACAATAAGCGTACGTTTAAAATAGCGCAGCAGAATATGGGATGTAAAAAACGACAGAATAAACGCAGCGCAAACACGACATTCAGAGCTGCACGATAGCAGCCAAACTAGAACGTACCAAACTGTAACAGCGGTGCTCTCCGTCCTTGCAATCAGACTTTCCTCTCAAGGAGACATGAACACCCTTCTCCAGTCCGTCCTTGGCCGTCCTGGTTTTGAGAGTCCACAAGGACCAAGGTTGAGGGCCGCTGCTTCGGAGGAATGCCGGGTCTGAGCCCAGGAAGTCCAGTGACCTCCAACCACATATACATTCCCCCATATAATACACAGCTTACATCGAGACCCAGGAAGTGATTGTTGACTATAGAAATGACAGGTAAGTTCACATGTGTAGTTATGTGTGTAACATATGACAACAAATGTAAATACAATTTGTGATTGCTTCATGGTTCACATGCCCAAAAATACTCCCATTGCAATAAAATGTCCTCAATTCAAAAGTGTCCTCATAGTGAGTAAAACTACAGACAGTCAGCTGTATACTATCAACAGTCAATATAGATGCTCTTTCTGTAGGAAAATGGAAACTGTGTGTCATTTGATTATTAATATGTCTGACAATGCACAGTAGTCGTAACTAAAACCTACTGTTTTGAAGGCATTTACCATATTTTTACTGTAAATTCTTACGGTACCGCGTAACTCCAGCAGTCCGATTACACTGGAGTATATACTGAATATATGATATCACGGCCGAGGCACTTGATCCACTTGGACACATTGTGGTAAACACTAGTATTTTGTTTAATGATGAATCTGACTTGTGATTATTTGTGAAATTATTACTCTAAACAATATATTGTGGTATCATTGTGTTGCTTTGTTGGCTGTAGCTAAATTGGTGTGAAGGATGGATATCCTGTGGCAAATATTTTTTATTTCAGCATAAGTCAAATATTTGAGTGGAAGAATAAAGAAGGATAAAATGGAAGTAGCTCAAAATTGTACTTCAGTGTAGTACTTGAGGAAATGCATTAATTTCTAATGGAAATGTGTTATTTTATAGGTAATTGCATAACGAAACGGCTACGGCCTTGGTGTATTCAATATCAAACTGAATGATGAATGTTATTGTTGAACATCTACTTGATGTACGTCCCCCCTCCAGGAGCTCATCGGGACCTACAGGAAACAACAGAAGTGCTCCCGTGGTCGGCGGCTTGGTCTTAAAACCAAACAGCGTCCAGAGAGGCACCAGTAACTGTTTGACATTTTAATCCCTTCAACTTCCTGGAAAACTGTCACCCCAATGGTAAAAGGTGACCTCATGCGACACGATCCGTAGGTCTGCGCCTAAACTTCCAGCCAATAAATCCATCACACATTTGGGATCCCGCCCTCTCTGCGCCCATGAGCCAATCAAACTCCTCCCTCTGGCTCACGTTCCTCTTGTTTTAAACTTTTGAACGACACTTTACTTTGTGTCCTGGATGCTTGTACGACTGCACCTTCACCTTCGTCACTGGCTCCCAAAGCCTTCCTCAAACTACTAGCTCCGGGCGGAGCTTGAAACAAACTGAAAGCAAGCAGGAAAACCAGCGATCCAGATTTCCCCCTCCGTCACTTTACCCGGAGTGTGAGGTCACTGCGACACCATCTCCCCACAGTGTGCACGCGCTGAAGTGGGTCTGCTGTTGGAGATCCACAGGCGCTGGACTGGGACATCGTTGGTGCACGAAATATAAAAGGAACAAGGTGCTCCAATTCTGTCCTCTTCTGGAACAGTGAAAAAATAAAAGAAGTATATTTATATCTGGAGCTTACGTAACTTCCAGAACTGCGGTCTGGAGGATGGTAGCTGGCTACATGAAGTTCTTGGACGCTAAGTGCCTCCAAGTCACTCGCCTTGGAGGTTCTATCTTTGCCTGTGCGTCAATATTCAGATCCAAAAAGATTTCTCTATTTCTTAAGATGAGACCTTCACTCAGCAGCAGACTCTCGCTGGGCTCCGGCCGCGGGGTCCACCGATTCTCCTCGCTGCCCACTTCGTACAGACAGTGACATCCTCGGTGTCTTTTCATGGTTTGGAAGCCCTCACTCCAGCTCCAGCCCCCCCCCCCCTCGCTCGTGGTGACATACATTTTTGAGAGAACCCCTTCAACGTCAAAGCCCACATGAAAAAAGGAAATCCCCCCTCCCTAACCCCCTAAGGCTCACTCCCTTTCCCCTCAGTGGCACACACTGGGGGACTGTGCTGGTCTCAGTCGCACAACATTTTCCACACGAAGCTGTCAGCCTTCCAAAAGCATTTGCCTTCCTCCTTTTTGCTCGCAGCTCTCATTTGCATGAGGGAAATGAGCAGTGGGCTTCCAGGCATGATAAAAAAAAGATGAAAAAAAAGAAGACTTCCCTCCACATTGCACGAGATGCACCTACTGCACATCCTCTACACACCGGATTTTATTATTTTTACATTTGATATGAAAACAAGATTATCCAATGTTTTTCCAACGTTCGGTGCGTTTAAAACCTCTCTGCTGCCTGTCCAGGTGACAGGACTGTTGGGGTCAAACAGCTGCTGCTGCCATTGACTTTGAATCAAGGAGACACGAGTCGGGGGGGGAAAAAAAAAACCCAAACAGTGTGGAGCAGCTGCACCTGACAAGCAGCCCGAGTGGCAAGTTCTCACTCAGTGCTTGGAAATAGCAGTAAACCACGTTCGCTGTATCCGGTATTAAAGATTCACCTTTGTGAGCATGCACACAGACAAATAATGGTTCTTTATAAGGCTTTGATGGTTCTACGAAGAACCATCACCTACTGAAGAACCCTATTATCTATTGGATGGTTCTACATACTTGTCATATGGTTCTTTGAGATATTAAAGGGTTCTTAATTCATGTTTGAGTTATTGGACAGTTGGGGATGGTATAAATTAGGAAGAAAACCTACCATGCCATGATCTGGAGGTCGGGTAGTTCGCTGGATGCTTATTATTTATTTTGTATTATATAAAAAAAGAATATATAGTAGTTATTATTATTTATTTTTTTTATACCAAATAAAGATGGCTCTGCATTACACAGATGTACCGTACTAATTATCTCTCAATGGAGAGAGAATAGGTACGGCACATCTGTGTAATTTCCCCCATTTGAGATGCAGTGATGGATGGAGAAGGTTAACCTTAATTCTTGCAGGAAGCCGGAGAAATAGCGCCCATCTCCAGTTTAGCGCCATAAAAAGAAAAAGAAAAGAAAAGCAAAATGATCTGACCTTGTGATCATCCGTGTGCTGCAGAAGCCAAGCTGCTGAAGTTCTTTGAAAAGAGGAACCTTCTTGTGGCTCAAGTGGGAGCTGCGGAGAATGTGGTGAAGTACCTCAAAGATGTCACGGCTAGACCACAAGTTTGAAAATGAAAGAAAGTTGTCCGTGTTCACACTCCACGAGCAACACAGCGGTCAAGCCGTTGAAGTGTTGATCAAGCGCCCTTTGACTTCGGTATGAAGGTCAATATTACTGGTAACTAGATAATGACATTTTCTTTTGCAATGGAAGCGGAACAGGGCGAAACAACATCGTTCGTCTAGTCAAGTCGTCGGAGACCAGCTAGCACACGGCGGCAAAGGTCGGGCGCCATTTTGTACCGACGGCTTCCACTGAAAATGACTTAGTCGCCCGTTGCTGTTGAAGTGTGACAGCAGCATTGGAAAGAAGTGAGCTCACCAGACCCCTGGCATAATGTATGTAATGTAGGTTACCATATTAGTAAAACATGTGATGTGTTTATCCAAAAGTTATTCCAAGTTGCATCTTTGATCTTGTTTGCGCTGCTCCGTTTTAATAGTAGGTTTTTGCTTCGTTTGTCGTCTTTATTGCCTTGTAAAAGCACTTTGGAACATTTGTTTTTAAAAGTGCAATATACAGAAAGTGTGTAATTATTATTATACTTTAAAAAGTACCTATTCAATTTCTGGCTACAAGGGCAACAAAATGGCCACTCCTAAAATATAATGTAACAGTAGAACAAGCCAAGAAGACTCATTAAGTGACACTAAATACGCAGTATCACACACTATTTGTCTCGTCATTACATGAGCTAACGTTAGCCCCCATAAGCTAATGCTCATACCAGACCAAGTAAGGCTTCAGCAGCACTGAGTATTCTGAATAAAACCAGGGTGTGTTTTACATGCCTATAAACTATTTGTGTAAAAAGTGCACATAAACTGCCACTGCAAGGATACTATCCCTCTAACAGCTGTTTGAAACAAATATATCTGCTTTTGTTAGCCTCAATGTTCGTATCGTTTGGTGGTACCAGTCAGTCATTCTCTCGCCCTATAAAACACACACACACACACACAGACACACATTCTCACACACAGACACACACACACACACACACACACACACACACAGGCCCACAGTTTGCTACTCAATCATTTCTGGGCAGGATGAGTCACAGTGTGATGACGGGGGTCAACCTGTCAATCAGTCCATCTTTAATGGACAGCTGCATATGAAGTAATTACCAGAGTCCCTGATGATGTGTGTTTGATAGGCAGCCCAAACACACACGCACACACAATGTACGTGCGTGTTAGTGCACCATTAATTTAATAATTGCTCTAATTTTTATACCAAATAAAGATGGCTCTGCTTTGCAGATCTCGAAGACATCTGTGTCATGTGACATTAATCCATCGTGGTGACAGTGTTTAATCCCGTTTTAGTTTTGAACTTGTTGCTGCAATAAAAAGGTTTACACTTGAATTGTAATTGCTGTTAGTGTTGAAGATACTTTGTTACTAATATATAACAATATAATGAATTTACATTCCTGTATTTATTTGTTACATTTTGTTTTACATAGCTAAGAAGCCTGATGTTGCCTTACACATGAAAGAATGATCCCGGTCTCTTCCACATGTTGCTGATTAAAATCTTCTCTTCCTCGTCGAAGCCTTCACTGAGTACTTGACGTTACAGAAATGACTGACAGTTCAATCAACAATTATGATAATAAAGTACAAAACTGAGCAGCCCAACGATTTCTCATGCCACAGAGAATGCAGAGCTTTGAATTCCTCCCGGTGAGGAGAAATGGGAAAGTGACGTTGTGCATACAAAGTACATTTACATCGAAAGGCACTGGATTTTTATAGCAGAAAAACTAAAAGAAATCTCCCATTCACCTTTTCAAATCAGTTTGAATTCAAAACCATAGAGCTTTAGAAACGATTGAGAAGTAGGACAAAGACAAAATGTCGAATTGTCCAATGCTGAATAATAAATGTGGGGGCTATTCCTCGTACCAGGTGATGCATTTTGCATGGAGGGTTTGCTCTTCTAAGCTCGTCTCAGGCCTCCTAATGCTATTAATAGCAGCGGTGATCACTCTCCGAAGGCTCCGTCTACCACCCCGCTGGTTTGACAGGTCGTCCACACCAATTAATTGCAGCGAGAAACGCTGTCAACAAAGTGCAGAGGGATCACAACTTTGGGCTTTGACATGACACGACAGCTGCCGGTGTAGCGATCCAGACGGAGACGTGAATATCGCATTCAGCATTGTTTCTGTGCAGGAATATTCAAAGATTCCCACCTCTGGTTTTAGTTCAAATAGTTTATTAATTGCAATGATTGTCGTTTCTGTGATGTCACTTCTTCCCCCCCCCCCCCCACACACACACACACAAGGTCAGACTGGGCCATGAAAGAGGATCAAGCATATTGTATGCTTGTATGTACACAAATAGTCTTTCTTGATTCAAATAAATTCGGCATCGCTAACGTTACCTGCCGAGGACGAGGACGTACGGCTGCTCGCTAAACAGTAGAAAACTGACACGAGCAATGCTTTCTATTTGAAAACCTTCCTTTCCGACATCGTGGCTCCAGCTGCACGGCTCAGGGCTTCGTCCAATAGCCATGTTCCTAACAAGAAAGCAACTCTTATTAGTCTTTCGGCACTCAAAGTTGCCATGGCAGACAGGGAGTCATCCTTGATCCGGTATCCCAGGGGAGTAGCGGCCTGGCTCGCCCCGGCCTCCGATCACTTTTAATGAGGGACAGATGGCTCCTCTCCTCTCCCACAGCATCTCTTCCGTTCATCATCCCTTCATCAGCGCGGCAGCGCAATAACGCAAAGCAAAGCAATGGCGACGAATGTATCTGCGGCGAATGTATCTACAGTACAAACACTTTCACGTAGAACAGACGAGCGAGGATAGTAACCTTTCAGTTTGAATATCATCACTTCCCCTTTGTTTAGAATAAACCTGTGACCTTATTCAAAAGAGCCGAGAGAGACACACTTCCTCTCTTTGAGTCCTGCCGCCCGGCCACCAGACCGCGGCTGAACGAGCAGTGCAACAGGCCTCATTCCAGAACAACTCCGGCAACACCAGATTTTATGACTCAGAGGCCCTGGGTCTGATTGCAGTGTAAGAACGAGTTCCTCCTGCGACTGAACCCCTGCTAAAGTGTTAGACAGGGTTCATCACTCTATAAATATCAAAGAGTCCCTGAGCCTATTAACATGACTACTGCTAATAAATACCCACATGCAAAGACACTGTGCAGCAGATGTCTTTTCAGCCATCACAACAGTTGTTTGTGTGTGCTGCCTGTCATGGATAGGGGAGAATAACAGGAAGGGGACATGAAGACAGGTGGGTCCAAGATGCTGTCAGAAACTGTTGGTGTTCAACTCGCACAATGCGGACGGAAATAGCCACGTTGTGAACTCTAAAAAATGCCAACTGGAAGAGGCCAGTTAAGTCCATCAACTGTTCAGTGAAAATGTACTGTGAGCTGCCAACTTCCTAAAATGCAACATGTGTAATGTCACCAGGACAATGGCGCAATCATCTGCAAGCATATCAATATTTGTAAGGGTTGATGCTAATGCCCATCATCTGGCACTGAAGCTGCAATACCAGGTGTAAATGTAGTGTGCCTTTAATGCACACAGAGCAACCACATAAACAACAACTTCACCTTGCGTCGTGGATCCAAGACAAACATGCAAATCAATGAGGCGACAGGCAGCTCCACTAACACACCGTGACAAACAGGGAACAAGTGATAAGAAGTGCTCAGTTGTTTTGTTACAAAACATTAATGCAGTAAAGAGAATTGATTTATGCCACAATTTGAAGGAAACAAAAGCCTAATCTGAATATGTTTACCAGACAACCATTTGATGTTTGTATTGGCTGCTCACGAGTCACAAACATAGAAAATAAAAGGATGCGAAGCGAAGAACATGACGTGGACTTTATATCTGGACAGAATATTAGATTTAAACATTCATAAAATTGAACTAACATTATAAGAGAGTGTGAAGAAGTTACAGCAGTGACATTTCACAGACGAAATGAGCAAGCTAACGAGCTAGCCCCGCCCGACCCCGTCTTGCAACGAGTCCAACATGAAAGGACGAAGACATAGAGCTGGCCCGAGGGCGTGTCAATCACGTTGAAGGTCAAGGTCGTGTACGTTTTGATAGTTGGTTTCCAGCTCAAAACTTTTTAAGCCATGAGATGACTTCGCGAGGAGGACCTTCAATTAGCAGTTAGCTGTTGCATCTTGCATTCAGCCAGCGGGCTCCAGCATCGGGGGTCTGATCCCGGACTGCCCGGACTCCCCACCGGATCAGCAAACTTTCTGTCGCTGCCGTGAGAGTCGTTGGAGCTCCAAGAAGGTAAATCATTTTGTGTCACAGTAAATACACACTGCGCTAACAAACTATAGGCCGCCGCCGCCAATTTAGCGTTTTATGCTGTTATCTAGTAGTGAATGTAGAACGTTTATGCCAAGTGGTAAAATGCTGCCCCCTATTTCTTTGGAGGATATTGCAAAGAATAACACATTGCATATTTAAGTGCAAGCCAGCCGTAAGCCGTTAAACCAGGGGTATTCAATTCAAATTCAACGAGGTCCAGTGAGAGAGCACTTCTTCATGCAAAGGTCCAGAACATCACAATAATGTGTAATGATTTCATCCCATATATATATTAAAGTAGCCAGTTTTATCAACGTTTGTATGTCGTCAACAACTATTCAAAAATCAAATAAAGAACTTTCAATTTAATAATATCCCAGTTTTCAAATTGAACTGCATGAATTATAAATAATACATACTCTAATGATGAATCAATCTTCTCTCATTTCTAAAGTTGAATTGCCCTGCTGTACTCCCATATTAACATTGTTGCTGGGCAGTGAATTCATGTGTCAGGATTCTGATCATATTGGGCTCGCTTCATTCAGCATTTGTACTTGTGTCCATGTATCCAGTATAAATAAAGTTTATACTTCTAGAGCTGCTGCGTTCAAAATGGAAAATACAATAACTTCATAAACACTTTGCCCGAATAATTTGGCTGGAAATCAAAAAGTGCTTATCTTATGGTGCTGCTAACCATTCCAAACCAGAAAATGCAGCCTTTTCACTCGTAAAATCATTTCACATACTATCACATGCCCCCCCCCCCCCACACACACACACACACACACACACACACACACACCGGTGCATGCTCAGTCATGAATGTGAGTTTGTACCCGCTCGGCCTCTTGGTCGTGCCTGTCTGGTCACGCTCTGGGATGTTTCCCCTCATCAGAAGGCCTCGGAACACAGAGCGTAGTTTCAACAGAGAAAGCGGGTAGGAGCAGATTATGGGATGCTTTAATGAACTGTCACACCGCCCAACCCAGGTGGCTGATTAGCCTTGACAATTTGTCGTGTCATAATATTATCGGAGGGCCCTCCTGCGTGCCGCGCTGTGGACCCTCGGGCTGACACGTGTGCACGTTTTCTGGCTTCAGGTACGAGCAGATGGAGTAGAGGAAGGAGGGAGGAGGAGTGATCGTGATGGAGGTCCGAGATTAGGCCGGCGGATGTTGATTCCTCGGGGAGCGCCGGTCCTCTGGGAAGTCTCATTCTTTTTATAGTCTCAGTGGTCGGATCCCACGCACATGACACCTCATTTCATTTCTCTGTCCGTCCATGCGTCCCCTCAGAAAAGAAAGCCAACCTCATGCTTGTGTATTCAACGTGCCGAGCTCTCCCCGTGACTTTTCCCCCTGTAGGAGGTCGCTCAAATAAAGACCACTGACGAGTACGGCCCTCGCTCGCCGCTCCGGAGACTCGAGCTTTCATTTTACCGTTATCGGACAATCGTGATTCATTTATGCAGCCACCAGTTATATAAATAAATTCACAAATGGGATGTGAGAAGGAACATAAACACACACACACACACACACACACACACACACACAAGCCAGGAGAACAGTGAGAGGCTGCATCTTGTCTGTGGGTGGGACAAGATGAGCCGACAGTCCAGCTTCACAAGCTGTGAGCTGAGCTGGAGCTTCTGAGCTACGATGACGGGGGGGCTACATTTTGGTTCTCCAGCTCACCTCGTGCCTCTCCATCTATCTTGTTCTCTGTCACGCCAAAATACACAGCGGTTTTCCATCAAATCAAACCATCCAAAACATCCTCCACTAACATTTGGGTTGGCTACACTTGCCAAAATTGGGAGTCCTGATTGTCATTGCCAGGAGGGTACCCACTGCTAGTAGTCTGACTTGTTTTGAGTTATGGTTATGCTGGAAAGTAACTCAGTGCCTAATCACAACTTTGAGGCACCTGTATGCTCAGATCTGAAGAAATATTGCACTTTTTGTTCTTTATCTGACAGCTATAGCTACCAGCCATGTTAGAGAATTTTCCCCAACTGACTAATTGTAACATCAGTTTTTGAAATTGCTCCAGTAATGAGGGAGAACGCTGCAGGTCTGTAAAGTCCACAAGTTCTTGTTTTTTTTTTGCCACTGACACCATTGTTAAGGGGAAATAAATCGTTTCTCATCGTGTCATGTGACTTGCTGCCGGAGGACAACAGTGGAGAGAGGCGTGACGGTGTTTTTCAGAGTTTGTTGTGTTGCAGTACAAACAGTGTGGCTGGGTGTTACATAAAAGATGTTCAACACCATGGTTGAATATTTAGCTGAATATCTCGTCCTGCTCCGTGGGTTTTGGGCACTGAAGGACAAACCCCAAAGGCATCTATACGTTTCATGCAGGTGGACTCCGTCTTATTCTTAGAGACTGTACACTGTGTGCAAGACATGCTTTAAATGAGCACGTAAACGTACTCTGATTTTGAATAATAGTTTGTGTATTATGTGTTTTCTTTCACAGAATGTTTCATTTACTCTTCCTGCCTCATTGATGAATCAGGAATCTATGAATTTGTGTGTGCACAAGGTGTCTGTTGCACATTGGACCATGAAGGGTCTTCAGCATCATCAAAGTTACTTTTTACCATAAAAACTACATTAGCGTTACAATAAATTAAATTCCAGTCCCTGTATGTTAATCTCAGTGCAGAGAAAACGTTCTCCCTCAGTAGAAGTGAAAACGTTGACTTCCTGTCAAACATATACAGATAAAACATCCAAGTGAATGAGGAATAAGTAAAACATATTTTTGAGTGGAGGAGACTTTAAGTAGGACAAAACATTTCCTGTCGAAGCTGTTGAGGATCTGGTACCATGAAAAAGACACTTGAAAGTTGACGTGCACACACACACACACACACACACACACACACACACACACACACACACACACACACACACACACACACACACACACACACACACACACACACACACACAGAAAAGGTTTCCTGTAAGAGCCTGGACTGGAAGGACAGAGAAAGAAAATGTGCAAAAACACAGGAACCAAAAGGACGGCTCAGTGAAATGTAAATAGCGAAGGCACCTCAACACATCATGGAAAGAAAATATGTATTTAATAGACATGCTAATGCATATCTTCAAAACGACAGCACAAACAGAAGCGTGCGTTTTCTTCCATTGTCGGTACTGAACACTGAACTCAAGCCTTTTGCTATTGTCACAGGAGCCCTGGAGAAGAGAGGATGGACATCAGCAATAAAACACAGCAGAGCATTATTGTAGTCATGGTTATTGTGGGACACGGCTGGCGGCCTCTACTGACGCCAACTCCTCAGGTCCAAACGCGGTCTTGTGTATTAGATCACGTAGATCAGAAGACAATGCGGTGATGCGCAGAATAATCCTCGCTGCGCTACAGTAAAATCAGAGCGGCGTGGTACTACGCGTCGCTGATGACATTCTTAACAAGCAGAGCGCCAGCAGGTTGATACCTCCAGATGGGAAGTAGCTCAGGGAGCAGCGGCGTGCCTCATTAGGGGAGAAATGACACCTCAGCGGACCTGACAGTCGTCTGGTGTCTGAGGCAGGTTCACCCTCGTAAACTGTTGAAGAGAGGAACCTCTGAAGCATGAAAAAGCTCTCCACCTCACGTTCTCAGTTCCATTGAGTTGATATGTCCACTGCGGTGAAGCTTTACAGTGCCGTTGCTTGTTTACAGTGGTGTTTCAACGAGGCGTAGGCCCTCTTATGCAACACTATAACAATGTGAAACGTTGTGTAATCATAGTTTGTTTTATATATTCTTTCCCCTCTCCAGCTCAATCTTACCAGCACTTTGGTGGAAGCACACTTTCCCTTTCTTATCCTCCTACTGCCCGTCTGTTCTATACCTGTGCGGTCAACAGCTCTGCGGATGTGCGACGCTGCGCAAACTCTTTCCGACACGTAAACACGTCGGACCCGAAGCTATTTGCGTAAGTGTCTTGTGGAGCGACACACGACACACTGTTTGCTTTAAATGTAAAGCACATCGAGTCTCTCTAACGAAATGGGCTCTATGAATAAAGCCGGCCTTACCTTGCCTGACATGAACTTAAAACACCTCTCAATAGTCTTCTCAGACGAGATATGATCCGACTTGAACACATTTGATTATTTCACATGACAGATTTCGGTGTTTCTTTATTTGAAGTGGGTCAAGCGAAGTCCGTGCGAGCGACGTTGTGAAGCTGACGCTGCCGGAAGCTGTGAGCCACTTTCTCTCTCACAGCCGGTCTAGAGTCAGTAGAGCAGAGCCTCGAGGAGTTTGAGGAATATTCTTCCGGCGGTTAGGACAAAACAGACTTTGGCGGGCCGTCTCTCTGTAGTTAAAGAATGTGGAAGCAGCCATTGTGCTCACGCTACTATCATAATCATCGTGGTTGCTCGTCAAGCTACTGACGCAGCTCACAAAGAGGCTGACGGAGCGGCTCGCTCCATAAAATGGTCACACTCACATTAAAAGCTACTCACGCAGTATGATTAATGAACCTCCCTCTTATGTTTTCACAGGCACAAACGAATCAGCAAACGCACGCAGCCACTGTGCACGTGACGCGCACTTGTCCACCCACATGTTTACAGTGCTAATGACACAAAGTCATTGACCTTGGGCGCATGCATGCTCACACACACACACACACACACACACACACACACACACACACACACACACACACACACGTGACAAATGGACTCTTATGCAAAACAGATGCCCACTCTGTCTCCCTCTGTCTCCCGCCACACTCGTGATGCTGCGTGGAAACCATCACGCCCTCTGCAGGGAAGCGGCTGTCCGGCTCCACATTGCACCAGATACGAAGTTGGGGGAGAAAAGAGCTGAGGTGTTAAAAGTTAGTAGGAGGTCTGATCACCTCTATGAGAGCTGTGCTGTGAAGCGTCGAAGCCCCTGAGAATCGCTGCTGCCCACGTTACAGTCTCTAAATAAAACGCCGCCCTGATTATACTGCTCCGTTCCAGGCTCAGAGCTCGGTTTCAGACACATGCGGCAGAAGGCAGCCTGCCTACATGGCCTAGATGCAAAGCTCAGTACAGTAAAAGTACAGCACAGAGCGACACGAGGCGGGACGGGACGAGGACGGCCAAACGCTCGTCCCGTCCCGCCCGTAGAGTGGGCCTCCCGTTCCCTTTGCACATCAAACGGTATAGTTGTACAAGTTGAAAGAAGTGTATAATTATTTGTACAAGTACAGTCCAAATGAGCCGAGTATACATGCATTGAGCATTAATCTGAGGCAATTTAATGCAGTAGACTGCCACCATCTTCACCCGACAACAGTTGTTAGTTTCTGATGACCAGCCGGTCGACCCGGAGTTTTGTTTAGGCCTTGAAATCTAATGTTTGTTGCTGCTAATACGGCTTTGTTTCATGCAAATATGCATGAGAGCGAATATGACCACATCTCACAATAAATGAGCTCAGGAAACAAATAGTTGCATTTATTTATTTTTCCCATTTGTACTGTTTGTACTGGTCCGTTGTGTTGATGTGAATGAGTGTGTCAGTGAGGACGCTGTGTGCGATCCAGTGTTTCTGAGGTTTGACCCACATTGGGACCCTTTGAAGTCTCCTCGGGGTCAACTGGCCATTGTTTTAAGCGCGATGGATAAGCCGACTGCAGGCTGGACGGCACACACCTGCCATGTGTACTTGTTCTCTCTTTTGTACTTCTTTGAAACAGCAGTATATACACACACTATTATACACACACACCAGCAAAGCAAACGAGGCGCTGAGCTGTGAGTGCTGTGTGTGTTCATTTTCTATTTATTTTTGAGGGGCGGGACAGTTACCCAAAAAGAACAAGCTCCACAATCTAGGAACGCTGAAGAACAACACGGTCCATCCTCTCCCTCTACGTACTTGAACCGTCCTTTCATCCAGAGCAAGTACTCGCTTTTACTTCTGGGGATTTTCCATATCATAGCAACAAACTTGTTTTATGTCATCACTGCGACTGGGCTGAAGGACATTAGTTGAAGGTTACATGCACAATATTTGCTTAACAAATGACGGCGAGCAGGAAGGGACACCGCATGCAAACTATAAGCTGGCATGATAGAAGCCGGGGCTCACACACTTTCAGCTTTGGTGCCTTCTGGCTGTTTACCTAAGAAAATACCTAGAAATACGTGTTCTGTAGTTCCATTTATCTTCAACCAGCACTTGATATTGGAGAGGAGAAGAGTTTCATTACATGATTGGTCCTCAGATGAAGCCCAGCTATTGATGTGAGGTTGTCATATTCTTGACTCGAGGCCACCTACGTAATCAGGCATAAATGCTCCATATTTAGCGCTGGCTGAAAACAGGCCCGGAGCCCATTGGATGTGATAATGATAAAGTAAGTCAAGCGGCGATGGATCACTTGAAAGACGTGTTAAAAGGAAGTTCCGCCTGTAAAAGATGCGTCGAGAGGAAGTTCCCCGTCTGCACTACTTATCCCTGGACTCCACCACAGCATGTGTGATGGAAACATTTGTCCGATTTATGTGCGGCCTCTCACGCAGGTGGCTGAGACAGCCGACTCTTACATTCAGTGACGAACCAGCTGCTTCTGACAGATAGCCACAAAGCTGTTTGCTGCAGTGTGAGTACATTTTCTCTCTCTCTCTCTCTCTCTCTCTCTCTCTCTCTCTCTCTCTCTCTCTCTCTCTCTCTCTCTCTCTCTCTCTCTCTCTCTCTCTCTCTCTCTCTCTCTCTCTCTCTCTCTCTCTCTCTCTCTCTCTCTCTCTCTCTCTCTCTCTCTCTCTCTCTCTCTCTCTCTCTCTCTCTCTCTCTCTCTCTCTCTCTCTCTCTCTCTCTCTCTCTCTCTCTCTCTCTCTCTCTCTGCACGCTCAGCAGCAAAAGGTGACAATTTGGAAAAAGGGAAATCCCAAAGAAACCATCATTCAGCGTTCGTTAATGATTTGTTTTCCAGAGTCATTCCTGCTGACATTGAAATTTCCAACAAATTTCAGCTATTAAAGGAACGATAATTTGAAACCTTTTCCTTTGGTCATCTGTAAACAAAAAGGAACCCTTTTCCTGCAAAAACCAAATTGTGTTATTTTTGACACCTACATACACTTACACTTACACTTACACACACACACACACTTACACACATACACTCTGCTGC
Source organism: Cyclopterus lumpus (assembly GCF_009769545.1). Taxonomy (NCBI): domain Eukaryota; kingdom Metazoa; phylum Chordata; class Actinopteri; order Perciformes; family Cyclopteridae; genus Cyclopterus; species Cyclopterus lumpus. Next base: position 18,841,019 of record NC_046979.1, read on the forward strand.
TCCGAGATCAAGTAATAATAAGTCATTAACTATTAACCAGCTCCTATTCATTATATGCTGAGGCGTCTTTGTCTGTCAAGGTCATTTGGTGGGAAAGGACACCAAGCCAGGAGGGCTCTGTACAAACGAGGGAATTAAAATATCATCTTTCCCGGCCGTGACTCCACTCAACCGTCCACATTCAGGCCCGGCGAGTTCTAGTCCAGTGAACCCTCAGGAAGACGACGCCGGGCAGCAGGGCTACGAGCTAATGATGGAGGTACAAGTGGACCGCTGCGGCACATTGCTGTGCATCAAAGTGTGACCTGAATCCGGGGCGAGGGGATGTGGAACAAGTGAGTTGCGGCACGCTGTGACATTTTGTCAGCGTTCATATTATTATACATATTCCAGCTTGCATCTGTTTACACCTGCACACACGTGTCTGACCTTCCCATTTAAACCGAGAACACCCAAGCTAAGATTAGTGGGCGCCGGCAGTGAGTGGTATACTTAATCCGGCTGCATGTGAGCACGTGGTTGATCTTTTCTTTGAAACGCAGGATAGGTCGACGATGACGACGTGCACGGATTATTAATTGTGATTATATTGAGAGATGCACAGTGTGCACTATAACTACAGTGTTTCATGTGTGTGGGGCTTTAAATCCCAGCGGCGTAACAGCTACGACCTTGCAGAACGTCCTCTCTGTTCCTTATTAGCCGCCACCTCTCCCGGTCTCTCAGCCGCATCGATCATCTTAATAAACCCCAGTGTGTGTGTGTGTGTGTGTGTGTGTGGGGGGGGGGGGGGGGGGGGGGGGGGGCGGGGGTAAGTGGGGTAGGGGGGTAAGAGGAGGGGCTCAGTGGAACCAGCTCTATCCCTGCAGGAGGAGACCTCATGTATATACAGACACAGCAGAGGAAGCATTCAGACCCCTTACTTTAGTAAGTAGTAAGAGAAAGTCCTGCATTCTAAATCCTATAGTAAAAGTACTGATCTTTTATAGGAATATATGAGCTGATGCATTAATATGGAAGTAGTTTAACTGATTTGAACTACTTTATTATGTGTTAAGCTGTTTAACCATGAGCATGAAGACATTTATGTCTGTAGTTGAGTCCTAAAAAGTTGATTTGCACTGAAATCAGGTTGAAATTATCCTAAAACACTGGCTTTGCAGCACTAGAAGAAGACGCAAATAGAGCTTTAAGGACTAGACAAAAATAAAAAAAAGTATTTGCAAAATGTGCAAAGTAACAACTTTCTCTCTTTCAAAGAGAAGCAGATATAAATGTCCACACAATGTGTTTGAAGGACATTTCCAAGATGTCAACCTGATTCAGCAGTGAAAACAGATAAAAAGATAAAGATAGAAGCTAAAGCCTACAGATAAGTGTAAAAGCTAACCGCCGGATCACCTGGAAATGAAAAGTATACCTTTAGTTTGCACAGCATAGAAGTTAATGATGTGCTAATGTACTCTGCTAATGCTCGTTCCACTAGTAGAAACATATCGTTTCATAAACGCGTATCCCCGAGTGTTATTATTACACAACGTTCCACCATGACGAGCTCCAAATCCACGAAACCAACCTGAAAATGAAGGAAATCTGAAATGATTGAATGCTAGGTTCTGATTGGCCAGCCTGCGCTCGAGGGGCGGCACTTAGCGAAGGGTCAATTCTAAGATGAACGTCGTGCAGTAAAAAGTACAATATTGTGCCTCTGAATTGTAGTTGAAACGATGTATAAAGTAGCCTATATAATGTTACGGATTTGATCAGTTATGTATGTATTTAACAGAAGAGCTGGTGAAAGAGGACAAAGCACAGACGAGGGATGAAAAGAGGGGAGGGAGAGAGAGAGAGAGAGAGAGAGAGAAAGAGAGAACAGACTCTGGCTTGATGAAGAAGAGCAAGGTGAGGCAGAGACAGGCCCAGGCGGGGTAGGTTGGTAGGTTGGTAGGTAGGTTGATAGGTTGGTAGGTTGATAGGTTGGTAGGTTGGTAGGTTGGTAGGTAGGTTGATAGGTTGGTAGGTTGGTAGGTTGGTAGGTTGGTAGGTTGGTAGGTTGGCCTGTCGTGGGCAGCCGGCTCAGCGGCCCAGAGACACACAACAGGGACTCGCGGTGGGTTTGTGGTTGTCAGCACCCGACACCCTCCGAAAGCAGCGGGCCTCCCGTGACCCCGGCGAGCGGCGAGGATTCTCCTCACTCCACCTCTCGCTATGCACGTCACAAGCCATGAAAAGGTTTTGAGTTTTGTTTTTTTTCACCGCAGAGGAGGAAGAAAAACACACAAACTCAACTCTGACTGACGTTTGTTTGGAAAACAAAAAGGCGAAGCCGGCGGCGGCCCAATTGAGGTTTAAGAGTCGCCGATGTCGTCTGGAGCCGTGTTTATGCTGCAGCTGGAGAAAGCGTCAACACGCCGCAGCAGTGGAGTGGACGACATAACATTTGCCTGTTCAATTTGAATAAATAAACAAAACAACACTGAACTTTCTCGAGCTTAAAGGAATAGTCGTCGAGAAATAGGTGAATTAGCTCACTACGTTAGGCTGCTGATTCTTTGGGATTTTATTATTATAATGTTTGGACAGAGTCGGCTAGCAAATAGGCCCTTTCTCCCAAAATGTCAAACTTTAAGACAAGCGTCGTCCCTCTCTCCACTGGTGACAAGTGAACATGCGATCCAAACTTAGTTTCAAGTGCTTTAGAGAGGCAGAATGAATACGATGCCCGTGGGACATAAACAGATAACAAACGAACAGCGGCAGTACACATTTTAGGAAATCAACTCACAGCTTGTGTGAGTGTGTGTGTGAGTGTGTGTGTGTGTGTGTGTGTGTGTGTGTGGACAACCTTCCACACACACCAGCTGCTCTGCAGAAGCAATCAAATTCCTCCTCCGGAGACCAAATTCCAAAAGGATTGGAGGACATTTGTGCAACTCTTGCACAAATGTCCTCCAATCCTCCAATTCAAATAATAAAAACTGTTTTTCAATTAATTAATATTTGTTTTGCCCAATATCACAAATCACACATTTGCTTCAGAGGGCTTAACAATCTGCACCGCGTGTGACACCCTCTCATGTCCGTGGACCCGCGTATCGGACAAGGAAGAAGCAATATGAGAGACGGTTGGTGAACTCATATCGCTCCAGGTCTGCAGCAAAAGTCACATTGAGAAAAAGAATTACGCTACAGGTGCTTTTCTACTCTGAGTTTTAAAAAAAAAAGTCAACTCTAGTACAGAGGTGCTCATCATCTTCTGTGCACTATTTGCTTGTTTGGAGGACATATGAAGCATACGCACATCTTTCACACTAGATCTTCAAACTGAGTGGCTCACAAGCTAATTTTGCTGTTAGTGACCAGTATCTGTAAACACGCAGGCTTCCATCTGACACAGGCTCGGGCCGGGCAGTCCATCTCCTCTCCCTCACATTAGAGCCTTTCACCCTTTTAGTCCAACACAGCCCTAGTCTCAGCGATCCAGATCAACCCACAGGCTGTCATGTTGGAACCCCCCAGCTGTCCATTAAAGTCCACCTTCTCCCGGGTGCCCACATGTGGCCGTTCCAATAACAGCCCGCCTCCAACCCAGATATGAGACGGGCGAGAAAATGAGATAAAGAACAGCCATCTTCTCTCCCAGTGCAATCACACAATGGCGTGTGCGGAGCGGCTAAATATGGGTGGAGGCCTTTCGGTGAGTCTTATTCCCACTGCATTGTTTAAACTACCCAATTATGCCGAGCCTCGCGGGAGGTGACCCACACTGGCCCCCTCGTCCCGGGAGGGTGAGAGAATGTAGGTCTCATTATGACAAGGTGGAGGTGGGGTTTCCTCCGGCGTGGCTGCAGGTTCCATTGACAGGGTTGTGGGCTCAGATGGGGGTCACAAGAGGCGGCATGACAACCAAAGGGGGGAGAAATGAGCACTAATAAATCCCAATCAAGAGAGCGTGAGTGTGTTTACTCTTGTACCAACGGAAATATAGAAGAGGAAAGTCTCTTTAACAATAGACCTTCTATAAATAGAGTTCCTGGCAAGGTTGAGGAAGTGTCAATCATAGCTTTTAAGGATGCTGCACATGGAATGAATTAAGACACTTTATTTTCCTTGAAAGCAGTTATTTTTAGCTTGAGATGTGTCGAATCTACACAATTACTCTGAATTCTTTTCACATTACTTGCTAAATGTTTTATTCATATGCAAAAATGCCACTTTATTGCAATAGGGTTGTATTTAATTTCGATAGTATGTATTCTTTATCATTATTATATGCCTCTTTTTCTTTTTCCTGTTGGGATAGACTTTTAGTGCAACGTTGTACCGAATTATTTTGTTGTTATTTATATTATGGATGTTCTTCTATCTATCAACTTAATGAGCCACCATTAAATCTAACACAGGAAGGTGGCAGTGAATACACACACACACACACACACACATATATATATATATATATATATATATATATATATATATATATATATATATATATATATATTTAATATATAGGAAGGAGGGGGATCCACAGTAGGAGAGAGAGGGGAGGAAAGAGGGGGATCCACAGTAGGATAGAGGGGAGGAAAGAGGGGGATCCACAGTAGGAGAAAGAGGGGAGGAAAGAGGGGGATCCACAGTAGGACAGAGGGGAGGAAAGAGGGGGATCCACAGTAGGAGAAAGAGGGGAGGAAAGAGGGGGATCCACAGCAGGAGAGAGAGCGGAGGAAAGAGGGGGATCCACAGCAGGAGAGAGAGCGGAGGAAAGAGGGGGATCCACAGTAGGAGAGAGAGGGGAAGAAAGAGGGGGATCCACAGTAGGAGAGAGAGCGGAGGAAAGAGGGGGATCCACAGCAGGAGAGAGAGGGGAAGAAAGAGGGGGATCCACAGTAGGAGAGAGAGGGGAGGAAAGAGGGGGATCCACAGTAGGAGAGAGAGCGGAGGAAAGAGGGGGATCCACAGCAGGAGAGAGAGGGGAAGAAAGAGGGGGATCCACAGTAGGAGAGAGAGGGGAGGAAAGAGGGGGATCCACAGTAGGAGAAAGAGGGGAGGAAAGAGGGGGATCCACAGTAGGAGAAAGAGGGGAGGAAAGAGGGGGATCCACAGTAGGACAGAGGGGAGGAAAGAGGGGGATCAACAGTAGGAGAGAGAGGGGAGGAAAGAGGGGGATCCACAGTAGGAGAAAGAGGGGAGGAAAGAGGGGGATCCACAGTAGGAGAAAGAGGGGAGGAAAGAGGGGGATCCACAGTAGGACAGAGGGGAGGAAAGAGGGGGATCCACAGTAGGAGAAAGAGGGGAGGAAAGAGGGGGATCCGAAGTAGGAGAAAGAGGGGAGGAAAGAGGGGGATCCGAAGTAGGAGAGAGGGGAGGCAGCACATGATTCACTTGGGTAACTTGTCTCTCAGACGACCTTAATAATTACAGTCATCCTATCGAAGCTTCATTTATCTGAATTATCCAACAGGAAATAAATAATGTGACACAAAGGTGAGTGGGCGGCATTCAAATATGGAGATACGGGTAAGAGGGAGCTGTGTTAATGCTGAACAACATGAACATTGTGATTCATCCGTTGCTCATGATTGTGTGTGATTCATCAGTGTAAATCATGGAATGATGTCGTGCTCATGAAATAAGCTCGGTGGCCAATCAGCGCTCATACCGCAACCACAAAGTAACCGCAAACTGACCAATCGACATGTTCAAGCTCAGGGAGACTCACGATGATTGACGGCCAGGCGACATTTACGAGAGTTCAACTGCGAGGTCACAGACGTCACGGACACTTAGGGTGAACGACGAACGGCCGACTGATTCTTCGTTAAGCCGATGATTACTGATATTTAATTCATGTCAAGTCGTTAACTAAGTTAAACTAACCAGTCTGTTGCTGAACGTTCAGGTCCAGCTTTTCTGACAAGACCTGAGGATGAGTTCCCACATCCAGAGTTATTTGACCTTCTGCACCCAGAGACTGATGGAGGTTCAACAGCTAAAAGTGGACTTCTCAGCTCCCATCGGTTTGGAAGATTCTCCAGCTGGAAAGCAACAGCCAGGCTCATCCGAAAAGCCAGAGCCTTCTCCGGAACTTTACTTCCATGTAACCAGAACAAGGATGAAATAACTCCTTTAAGCAATACTCATAATTATGAAGTGTACAACAAAACCTCTTCAAAGAGGAAATAAAAAGCATCTCGAATGAGAGGGATCATAAATCTCAATGTACACTCGTTTACTTGGACTCCATTATTGATGACAGTGGTTTGCTAAGAGTCGGAGGCCGAACCATCATTGGCTGTGGATAACAGGAAGTAAGGGATTGGTGTCAAGTGTGATACATAAATGTGTCACCTGCAAAAGAGGAAAAAAGAACAAAAAATGTCTGACTTACCTGTGGATGAACTTGGATCCCCAATTTGGTCAGAGATGGAGGTAGATACAAAGGATGGGACCCAAATTCTTCTCCTCACCTACAAAGCCTTGATTGGTGATGCACCATCATATCTTAAGGAGCTTGTAGTACCATATTGCCCCACTAGAGAGCGCTCACTAAATGCGGGGCTACTTGTGGTTCCTAGAGTCCTAAAACGTAGGATGGGAGCAAGAGCCTTCAGTTATCAAGCTCCTCTTTTATGGAACCAGCTTCCACTTTCAGTCCGGGAGGCAGACACAGTCACCTCATTCAAGAATAGACTTAAGACTTTCCTGTTTGATAGTGCTTATAGTTAGGGCTGACTCAGGTTTGCCCTGGTCCAGCCCCTTGATATGCTGCTATAAGCTTATTGGCTGCTGGGGGCCGTTTTAGGATACACTGAGCACCTATCTCCTCTTCTCTCTCTCCTTATGGATGAATTTACATCTCTCCATTATTAACTCTGCTTCCTCCCCGGAGTCGTTGTGACTTCACGTCTCATAGGGTCCATTGGACCTGGAGGTGTCTGATGCCTGGTGAGCCAGCTTCCTGCCATGGACCTGCTGATGAGACCCCCTTCTCTACCACCTTGTGTTTACTGGATTGTGGAGGTCCATTCATACATTGGCATATTCATGTAATGTGTTTATGTAACTGTGTAATGCTGTTCATCTGTACACATGACATCTATTGCTTCTGTCCATCCGGGGAGAGGGATTCTCCTCTGTTGCTCTCCTGAAGGTTTCTTCCCTTTTTTCCCTGTAAAAGGTTGTTTTTGGGGAGTTTTTCCTGATCCGATGTGAGGTCCTGGGACAGGGATGTCGTATGTGTACAGTAATTTGTGATATTGGGCTATACAAAATAAACTGAATTGAATTGAATCTTCATGTGGGACCAAGATGACCTGAAGGCCCTGATGAATTAAAGAATCAGAGACCGGATAAAGGTCATGCTGAACCTGAGGAGTTTCAGGACATCACTGTCCCCACCTTTCCCACAGAAAGAACACCGAATGCCTCCTCAGAAGCATCAGCGTCTGTGGCCCAATCAACCAGCTCAATGTCATCCCTGTCTGTGGTTCCTCCATCATCAGTGACACTGTGTGTGAGTGTGTGTGTGTGTGTGTGTGTGTTCCCTGGGATTACTTACTATTAAGAATTATATAAAAATCAAGAGAGGATTTAAAGTATTGTTAAACATATTTAATTCCACAACCACCTGTATTATCCATACATTTTACATCAATGCAAATAAAATCAAATTCAGATCAATTATATCAATTCCAAAATATTACTATATTATATTAAAAAGGCAACTACAATAATTAACCAATACATTACATTACTACATTACAACAACACTACTACACTACTTTACATCACATTTTTGGGGGGCTCTGGAGACCCTGTTCTGGTTCCTTGTTCACATTCTGGTGTGTTGAAACTCATCAGACTTCGGGTCTGAAATGGACCTGCTTATCCTGGCGTGTCGTGTCCCTCAGCGTCATTACTAGGCGTCCTAGTTTGACAAAACACAACACAGCCGTCAATGGTGTGACAAACTGTAAAAGGTCCATATGTTGGACGGTCTCCAGCTGCTGCCGTCACATGTCCAACGGGCCTGGTTTACTTTGGTCTTGAAACCGTTCTCTTATCTACTTTTATTCTGAAGCCTGAAGAAATGTTAAAACGTCACCTGGGGCTTTCCTGCCCTCCTTCCACGACTTTGTCCAGTTCCTTCTGGGACAGGTGCTGGACAATCGCCACGCCGATGCAGTCCGACAACACATTAACCATCGTGTTGCAGCGGTCTCTGAAAGACGGAAACCACAGTGCGCTATGAAAGCAGAAAACGCACCCGCGCGACGCCGTTTGACTCACTTCGGTGCACGTTGTTGAACTCACAGCAGCCATTCCACGGCGAAGAAGACGGAGGCGTCCTTCGAGGGTAAGCCGGCCGCCGCCAAAACAAAGAGGGTGGTCACGGCTCCTGTCGCCGGGATCCCTGCTGCTCCGAGGCTGGAGATCGCCGATAACACGCTGCAGAGCAAACGCACCGAGTGCTCGTTGAATGACTCCACAGAAGACACAGTAATACAAAACGCTACTTTTTAAATCTTAAAAATGCCATATTTAAGACCTGACCATATTCCTGACCAACGCTACGACGTATGATTTGTTATTATTATTATTGTTTTAATTCTAGGACAGAAGAGAGAGAGACAATAACTGCGACTTACGCAATTTCAATTAGCTGGATGAAGTTCAGATCGATGTCGTTGAGCTGGGCGAGGAAAACTACGGCGATCACCTCATAGAGGGCCGACCCGTCCATGTTGACGGTGGTCAGGATGGGCAACATGAAGCGGGCGATTCGCCGGTCGATCTGGCTTTCGTCCACACAGCATCGAAGAGTGACCGGCAGCGAGGCCGAGCTTTTGAGACACGGTGCATGCTTTCTCGTGAGCAATCACACACGTGAAATACCTTTCATGTTAATTGGGTTACAATATTTGTTTTTAAAGCGTCTGGTGGGATGAACACACAGAGCGAGCTTCAGACAACTAGAAGCACAATCTCAAATATCCTCGTACCTGGAGGAGATGATGATTGCAGTGAATAAGGCAGGGGAAACGCCCTTAATGAGATGCCATGGGTTACATCTCAAAATCACAAAATACAGCGCCGGTAGAGCTATGAATCCATGGATTAGGAGTCTGAAACACACAGTTCAATACACAACGACGACATGAAGTTAGCAGAAGGCTTCAAGGCCCATTTGGTGTTTTTTAGTCCTACGATGAAAACAATGGATTGTGTGTGTTTGGCAAACCAAACGAACAAACACGTTATTGGTGTTTTGGTGCCCGTGAGGAAAGGAGAGCGTACCCGATAATAACCACTAATATGAACTCTGTCAGTTTGTTCACAGTTTCCCAGTCGTAAACCTCAAAAATATTGCCGGCAATTATGGACAGCACTCCAAATGGCAAGTAGCTGGAGAAAAAACAGGGACAAAAAAGCAGGGGGAACTTCAATGTTTTGTGCAACATTTGGGACAGTAGTGTGATTACTATTACAATATTACTCCAAAAGAAATATTGTACGAAATGCAACAATTATCTGAAACACTAACTCATTATTTGTATTCGATTTTTATTTAACGTTAACTAAGGGTAGAAGGGGGAAATATACTTTATGTTCTAATAGAAAACCCTGCCAGAAGAAGAAAATATCCTGTTTTTAAAGTAAAAAAGGAGCATAAACACTACGCTGCGGGATCTTTACTCAAGTTCTGTAAATAGGTGGAATATTGCAACATGGTATGGATTGTGCCGTTTCACTTCACCACATGATCAAGTCGACTAGGAATTTCGTGACCCGGTTAATGCTGACGATGAAGTCCACGATGATCTGGGCTCTTTCTCCCATCCTCTTCAGGATCAGTCCAAAGACAAAGGCACACACAATCATGCCCAGCGTGTTGGCTCCATTGACATAGTGACCCACCAGTTTCACAACAGTGACATTCTGAAACAAGGGGGGGGGGTCAAGTCAGAGGTC